>NC_140499.1:0-5000 GCF_964271855.1 Acomys minous
TTAGAGGTAGGGTAAGGGTTAGGGTTAGGGTTAGGATTTAGGGTTAGGATTAGGGTTAGGGTTAGGGTTAGTGTTAGGACTCAGGTTTAGGGTTAGTGTTAATGTTAGGGTTAGGGTTAGGGTTAGTGTTAGGGTTAGGGTTAGTGTTAGGACTCAGCGTTAGGGTTAGACTTAGTGTTTCTTTTAGGGTTAGGGTCAGGGTCAGGGTTAGGGTTAGGTTTAGGCTTAAGGTTACTGTTAGGGTTAGTGTTAGTGTTAGGTTTAGGTTTAGGTTTAGGGTTAAAGTTTGGGTTATGTTTAGGACTCAGAGTTAGGGTTAGGGTTAGGGTTACGGTAGGGGTTAGGGTTAGGCTTAGGTTAGGGTTAGGGATAGGGTTATAGTTAGGGTTTGGTTTAGGATTAGGCTTAGGCTAAGGGTTAGTGTTAGTGTTAAGGTTAGGGTTAGGGTTAGGGTTAGGTTTAGGGTTAGGGTTAAGCTTAGGGTTAGGGTTAGGACTAATGGTTAGGGTTAGGCTTAGGCTTACTGTTAGGGTTAGGGTTATGGTTTGTGTTAGGGTTAGGGTTAGGGTTAGGGTTAGGGTTAGGCTTAGGGTTACTGTTAGGGTTAGGGTTAGGGTTAGGACTCATTGTTAGGGTTAGGCTTAGGATTACTGTTAGGGTTAGGGTTAGGTTTAGGGTTAGGGTTAGGACTCAGGGATAAAGTTAGGCTTAGGGTTACTTTTAGGGTTAGCGTTAGTGTTAGTGTTAGGGTTAGGGTTAGATTTAGGATTATTGTTAGGGTTAAGGTTAGGGTTAGGATTAGGGTTAAGACCCAGGGTTAGGGTTAGGGTTAAATTTATGGTTATGTTTAGGGTTAGGGTTAGGGCTCAGGATTAGGGTTAGGCTTAGTGTTACTTTTAGGGTTAGGGTTAGGTGTAGGGTTAGCGTTAGGGTAAGGGTTAGGGTTAGGGTTAGGACTTAGGTTTAGGGTTAGTGTTAGTGTTAGTTTTAGGGTTAGGTTTAGTGTTATGGCTAGGGTTAGGATTAGTATTAGGGTTAAGGTTAGTGTTAGGGTTTAGGTTAGGGTTATGGTTAGGGTTATGACTCATGGTTTGGGTTAGGATTAGGGTTACTGTTTTGTTAGGGTTAGGATTAGGGTTAGGGCTCAGGGTTAAGTTTAGGCTTAGTTTTCCTGTTAGGGTTAGTGTTAGGGTTGGGATTAGGGTTAGGGTTAGGGTTAGGATTAGGGTTAGGGCTCAGGGTTAAGTTTAGGCTTAGTTTTCCTGTTAGGGTTAGTGTTAGGGTTGGGATTAGGGTTAGGGTTAGGGTTAGGATTAGGGTTAGGGTTTGGATTAGGCTTAGGGTTACTGTTTTGGTTAGGTTTAGGTTTAGGATTAGTGTTAGTGTTAGGGTTAGGGTTAGGACTCAGGCTTAGGGTTATGCTTAGGGTTACTGTTAGGTTGAGGGTTACGGTTAGGGTTAGGGTTAGTGTTAGGTTTAGGGTTAGTGTTAGGGTTAGTGTTAGGGTTAGGGTTAGGGTTAGGGTTGGGGTTAGGGTTGGGGTTAGGGGTTAGGGTTAGGGTTAGGGTTAGTGTTAGGGTTAGGGTTAGCGGTAGGGTTAGGTTTAGGTTTAGGTTTATGGTTAGTGTTACGGGTAGGGTTAGTGTTAGGGTTAGGGTTAGGGTTAGGACTCAGGGTTATGGTTAGAGTTAGGCTTAGGGCTCAGTGTTAGGTTTAGGCTTAGGGTTACTGTTAGGGTTAGGGATAGGGTTAAGGTTAGGGTTAGGGTAAGGGTTAAGACTCAGGGTTAGGGTTATGGGTAGGGTTATGTCTAGGGTTAGGTTTAGGTTTAGGGTTAGGGTTAGAGTTAGGGTTAATGTTGGGGTTAGGGTTAGCGTTAGGGTTAGGTTTAGGAGTCAGTGTTAGGGTTAGGGTTAGGGTTAAGGTTAGGTTTAGTGTTAGGGATAGGGTTAGGGTTAGGGTTAGGATTAAGGTTAGGGTTAGTGTTAAGTTTAGGGTTAGGGTTAGTGTTAGGGTTAGGACTCAGGATTAGGGTTAGAATTAGGGTTGCTGTTAGGATTAGGGTTAGGGTTAGGGTTAGGCTTAGGTTTAGGGTACGGTTAGGACTCAGGGTTAGGGTTAGGCTTAGGGTTAGTGTTAGGCTGAGTGTTAGGTTTTCTGTTATGGTTAGAGTTAGGTTTGGGGTTAGGGTTAGAGTTAGGCCTATGGTTACTGTTAGGGTTAGGGTTAGGGTTAGGGTTAGGACTCAGGCTTAGGGTTAGGCTTAGGGTTACTGTTAGGATCAGTGTTTGGGTTAGGGTTAGTTTTAGGGTTAGGGTTAGGGTTTGTGTTAGGGTTTGATTCAGAGTTAGGGTTATGCTTAGGGTTAATGGTAGGGTTAGGGTTAGTATTATGGTTAACGTTAGGGTTAGGTATAAAGTTAGGGTTAGGGTTCGTGTTAGGGTTAGGGTTAGGGTTACGACTCAGGGATAGGTTTAAGCTTAGGGTTACTGTTAGGGTTAGGGTTAGGTTTAGAGTTAAGATTGAGTTAGGGTTAGTGTTAGGGTTACGGTTATGGTTAGGGCTACTGTTAGGGTTTGGGATAGAGTTAAGACTCAGGGTTAGGGTTAGGCTTAGGGTTACTGTTAGGGTTAGGGTTAGGGTTAGGACTCAAGGTTAGGTTAGGCTTAGGGTTACTGTTAGGATTAGGGTTAGGGTTAGGTTTAGGGTTAGGGTTTGGGTTAGGGTTAGGGTTAGGGTTAGGACTCAGATTTAGGGTTAGGGTTAGGGTTACTGTTAGGGTTAGTGTTATAGTTAGGGTTATGGTTAGGTTTAGGGTTAGGGTTAATGTTAGGGATCAGGGTTAGTGTTAGGCTTAGGGTTACTGTTAGTGTTATGGCTATGGTTAGTGTTAGGTTAGCATTAGGGTTAGGGATAGGATTAGAGTTAGGGATAGGGTTAGGGTTAGGGTTATGGTTAGGGTTAGGACTCAGTCTTAGGGTTAGGCTTAGGGTTACTGTTAGGGTTAGGATTAGGGTTAGGGTTAGGACTCAGGGTTAGGGTTAGGATTAGAGTTACTGATAGGATTGGGATTAGGGTTAGGTTTACAATTAGGGTTAGGTTTAGGGTTAGTGTTAGCGTTAAGTCTTGGACTCAGGGTTAGAGTTAGGCTTAGGTTTATGGTTAGAGTTAGGGGTAGGGTTAGGGTTAGTGTTAGTGTTAGGACTCAGGGTTAGGGTTAGTCTTAGGGTTACTATTAGGGTTAGGGTTAGGTTTAGGGTTAGAGTTAGGACTCAGTATTAGGGTTAGGCTTAGGGTTACAATTAGGGTTAGGGGTAGAGTTAAGGTTAGGTTTAGGGTTAGGGTTAGAGTTAGTGTTAGGAATAGGGTTAGGGTTATGGTTAGAGTTAGGGTTAGCACTCAGAGTTAGTGTTAGGCTTAGGGTTACTCTTAGGTTTAGGATTAGGGTTAGGGTTAGGTTCAGGGATAGGTTCACGGTTAGGGTTAGGGTTAGTGTTAGGGTTAGGGTTAGGATTAGTGTTAGCGGTAGGGTTAGGGTTAGGGTAAGGGTTAGGGTTAGGGTTAGGACTCAGAGTTAGCGTTAGGCTTAGGGTTTCTTCTAGATTTAGGGTTAGGGTTAGGTTTAGGCTTAGGGATAGGGTTACTGTTAGGGTTAGGGTTAAGTTTAGGGTTAGGTTTAGGGTTAGGGTTAGGTTTCGTGTTAGAGTTAGGGTTAGGATTAGTGTTAGGGTTAGGCTTAGGGTTAGGGTTAAGGTTAGGGTTGGGATTAGGGTTAGGACTCAGGGTTAGTGTTAGGATTATGGTTACTATTAGGGTTAGTGTTAGGGTTAAGTTTAGGATTAGGTTGAGGATTAGGGTTAGGCTTAGAGTTACTATTAGGGTTAGGGTTAGGGTTAGGGTTAGATTTAGGGTTAGAGTTAGGGTTAAGGTTAGGGTTAGGAGTTATGGGTTAGTGTTAGGGTTAGGGTTAGTATTAGAGTTGGGTTTAGGGTTAGGTTTAGGGTTACGGTTAGTGTTAGGGTTAAGGTTAGGGTTAAGGTTACTGTTAAGGTTAGGTTTAGGGTTACGGTTAGTGTTAGGGTTAAGGTTAGGGTTAAGGTTACTGTTAAGGTTAGGGTTATGGTTAGGACTCTGGGTTAGGGTTATGGTTACTGTTAGGGTTAGGTATAGGGTTAGGATTAGGATTAGGGTTAGGTTTATTGTTAGGACTCAGGGATAGGGTTAGGCTTAGGGTTAGGGTTAGGGTTAGGCTTAGGGTTAGGCTTAGGGTTACTGTTAGGTTTAGTGTTAGTGTTAGGTTTAGGGTTAGGGATAGGATTAGGGTTAGGGTTATGGTTAGGGTTAGCACTCAGGCTTAGGGTTAGACTTTGGGTTACTGTTTGGGTTAGGGTTAGGGTTAGGATTAGGTTAGTGTTAGGGATAGGGTTAGGTTTAGGTTTAGGGTTAAGGTTTGGACTCAGAATCAGGGATAGACTTTGGGTTACTGTTGAGGTTAGTGTTAGGGTTAGGTTTAGGGTTAGGGTCAGGGTTAGGTTTAGGGTTAGGGATAGGGTTAGGGTTAGGGTTTGGGTTAGGATTAGGGTTAGGGTTTGGACTCAGAGTTAGGGTAAGGCTTAGGGTTAATGTTAGGGTTAGAGTTAGGGTTAGTATTAGGGTTAGGGTTAGGGTTGGGGTTAGGGTTAGGGTTAGGATTCAGGGATAGGCTTAAGCTTAGGGTTACTCTTAGGGTTAGGGATATGGTTAGGGTGATGTTTAGGGTTAGGTTTAGAGTTAGGGTTAGGGTTAGTGTTAAGTTTAGGGTTAGGGTTAAGGTTACTGTTAGGGTTAGGGTTGGAGTTGGAGTTGGGGTTGGGGTTAGGATTAGGGTTAGGGTTAGGACTCAGGGATACGGTTAGGCTTAGGGTTACTGTGAGGGTTAGGGTTAGGGTTACGAATCATGGTTAGGGCTAGGATTAGAGTTACTGTTGTGGTTATGGTTATGGTTAGGGTTAGGGTTAGGA